>NW_026907849.1:0-24999 GCF_033807575.1 Cydia pomonella
GTTAAAGGCCAAGAGACCGAACTAAATAGCAGCTTGTTCAGAACCCCAGAAGAGCAATGCCTTCATGACCAAGGTACTTACTCAAAGAGTGAAGACGATAAGAGAAAAGCTAAAGAAGCTTTAGAAACACTGGTTGCTTTAGTTGCACAAGGCATGAAAGTAGAAGACTTGATGACGGTACTGAAATCAATCAAAGGCAATCAAGACGTTAACTCTATTATTCAGAGTCTAAAAGAAGACACGAAACCGTCCACACCTGATTCCCAAACTAGTAAAAAGGATGATAAGCCGAAGGCTTCAGAAAAGAAAAGGAATACACAGCCCAGCCCTGTCAGCTCCAGTGCAAGCGGTTCAAGATCACCAAGTCCAGACGTTAAAACTACTAAGAAACCGTCAGAGAACGCTAAAAAATCCCAGCAAATTTCTACTATCACGAATCGATCTACAAATGCTGTTCGACCATCTGCCCCTAAACCTTCACCTGTAAAACCTTGGTCGAAACCTGCACAGCCTCCCGCTCCAGGAACAACTAGTTTTAAAGGCGGCCAGAAGTCGGGGCCTCGGGGGCCTATGTCGGGGCCGGTGCGAGCACCGGGGCCCATGTTCAACGCGGGAATGCCGGGCCCGATGGGTCCAATGTCTGGCCCAATGTCAGGCCCCATGTCTGGTCCTATGCCTGGTCCGATGGGTCCGATGATGGGTGCGATAGCTGGGCCAATGGCCGTTCCGATGGCTGGCCCAATGGCCGGTCCGATGCCGGGTCCAATGTCCGGTCCTATGCCTGGTCCGATGATTGGCTCTAATTTCTCCATGCCGGGACCTAACCAGCCTACATTTGGTCCCAATGGACCTATGAGTTCTAATGGCCCATCAACAGGATCAGAAGCGAAATTGCAGTTTAGTAACGTAAGTATTTTATTTTAATTAGAAAAAAATGCCACAAAAGTTGTTCGGATCCGAGCAAATGACTAGGTACACTTTATAAACAAAATCCCTCGCCGCGTCTTGTATGTTAGCGATAAACTCAAAAACTAGTGAACAGATTTTCATGCGGTTTTCACCTATCAATAGAGTGATTTTTGAGGAAGGTTTGGGCGTATAATTTGTTGAGGTTTTGTGTAGAGATGCAACGAATAGTGGCTTGGCCGAATACCGAATATCGGCGAAGCCATCGGCCGAATAGCCGAATATTCGGCCGCCGAATAATCGGCAAGAAATTTTACCTAAAATGAAGTAAATTCGAACGCGTGCGTGCATGCGCTGTGCAAGTTGCAACTTATTTCTCGTTGTAGGCAGTCTTTGATAGAAATTCCGCTTATTCTGCACGACATTGCGATGCGTTAGATTTCGTCGTGTGTAAAAAAAATTATTGTGTATTATTTTTCTCATCTTTTGTATTACTATCTATGAATATAAAGGTAGTCTGACTTGTAGTTTGTTACTTTTTATACCCCTCGTTTGCCGTTATCTACTATTCGGTATTCGGCCGAATACATTGCCACTATTCGGTATTCGGCCGAATAGTGAAATTGTGGCCGAATAGGCCGAATACCGAATAATGGCCGAATATTCGTTGCATCTCTAGTTTTGTGTAACCCGTGCGAAGCCAGTACAGGTGGCTAGTAATCGAATAAGGAGCTAAGTTTATGAAAACGCTGGAGTTTCTACGTAGACCAAATATTTAAGCAACAAAATTTGACTTTTGGTGTCTTTCTCCAGTGTGATTCGCCCTCTTTCTGAGGATGATTAACGGATGTGATTTTTTTGAAAGTAGCTTAATATTTGTTTTCAAATAAATAGTCATTAGCAAAGATAATTTAAAATAGAGGTGGAAAGTCAAAGAAAATGTTGTAGCCACAGTAAATTTACTGCCATCTTTTCTTCTTTTAAATATCAAAAAGTGTCGCTATCTTACCGGGCATAGGCCAAAGATTGCGGATAACTTTGGCCTTTGATCTATTAGATGGCTTACAGCGATGAACCTTTTTTTTTCAAAGATTGATTTTGTAATGCCATGGTCAACTTAGGTAACATTCGGACAATCTTACCCTCATCCTACTCATAGTGTTGTGTTCCTGCCGGTGAGTAAGGTTGTCAGAGCTCAACGAGGGAGGGTTGTTAGGGTCGGCAACGCGCATGTATTTCTTCTGGAGTTGCAGGCGTAAGGAGACTGCTTACCATCAGGCGGGCCGTATGCTTGTTTACCACCGATGTATAAAAAAATATCATGAACAATTTAGATAACAATTTTTTTTAAAATTTATATCTTCTTAGCTGATAACTCGACCATTTCCAGTTGCCCCCGTCGACCACGTTCGCGCTGCTCAGCGAGAAGCTGTCCCAGGTGGGGCAGCTGCTGTCCATACAGTTCACGACGCCCGGCTGCGTGGTGGCCATGTTCGCTCGCAGGGACCACGCGGAGAGGTGTCGACGTATCCTTTATATTACTTTAAACTACACAAGTGCGAGTCGGACTCGCCCATGAAGGGTTCCGTACCATTTATGACGTATTAAAAAAAAACTACTTACTAGATCTCGTTCAAACCAATTTTCGGTGGAAGTTTGCATGGTAATGGTTTGCATTTATTTGTTTAGGTTTATCATTCTCTTATTTTAGAAGTTACAGGGGGCACACACACACACACACACACACACACACACATTTTACACTTTGGAAGTGTCCCTCGCGCAAACTATTCAGTTTAGAAAAAAAAATATTAGAAACCTCAATATCATTTTTGAAGACCTATCCATAGATACCCCACACGTATGGGTTTGATGAAAAAAGATTTTTTGAGTTTCAGTTCTATGTATGGGAACGCCCAAAATTTATTGTGTAAAAATCACAATGCTGTTCATAGACCAAGTTTGAACAATATAGCTCTTATAGTTTCGGAAAAAAGTAGCTGTGACATAAACGGACAAACAGACGGACATGACGAATCTATAAGGGTTCCGTTTTTTGCCATTTGGCTACGGAACCCTAAAAAAAACATATCTTCACAAAACAGATCTTTGACAAATGTTGCTTTCCGAGAGCAACTGAACAAAGGGAACGCACAGTTACTACGTGACCAGTTTAGGGGGGTCACAGGGGGTTCTTGGTTTGCGTCACGTAGTCAATAGGGAAATCTTCCGAGTTTTATTAAAGCTTTTGAAAGACAGAGGTGGCAACACCGATGCAATTTTTTAAAAAGTTTTTGTTTACAAAAAATATTTTAAGTATTGAGTTACTGCGTCAAAACTAGAGGGGGGGCGGTCTTGATATATACTACGGGCGGTCACCGAAGGGGGGGGAACAATTGTTAAAAATGGGTCACGTAGTATAGACATGTTATGTTCCCTTAGTCTATTACTAGAATCAGTCCATGTTAACTCTGCATCGACTTGGCAAGCGACAGAGTGAAAGTGCCCCTCTAACTGAGCGACCGAGACTTCCCCGTTAACAGCGAATATTTCCATCATACCGTCTAGCGACATCTACCGTAATATAACGCCTATATATTATTCCTTAACACATTATCACAGAGCAATTCGACCAATCGCGATTGGAAGGGAACCTGATCGATGTCAGATTCATCTAAAAACTGTAAGTATAATGTTGTCTTGTAGGTCTAAATATTAATTTAAAAAGTAGGACACTGACAATTCGCCGTACGTTTTTGGGTCGATAGGCAAACATTACTGTAAATAGGAGTCACTATTTCTCTGATTTAACTCTCTGGGTCACAATAAGATATTACAAGGAAAAAATTAGCACCCTATATTTACAAGTGTGCTTGTCATGTAATTAGTTCCTGAGTTATGGGTGTTTTCTATGTATCCAAGTCGTATGAATATAGTATCCAATGTACCCATAGTAGGCTTAATAGGTCCAACATTGCTCAGTTCAGGGCTAGGTTATTTATGTGAAATTTTCTCGAAATATTTTAATATATTGAAATAAGGAGTATTAAATCATTTAATCTAAATTGGGCACGCCAGTACGTGGCTACTTTATGAAATAATTCTATTCATAATGTCTCTATGCAATTTTTAAGCTCACTCTATATTGTTCATGGTAGGTATGTTGCCACTATTCCACCGAGCAAAGTGAGGTCTAGGAGACAACTAATGTTGTACTTTTTAAGTTAGTACGTTGGGGTCTCCCCACGCCTATCAACGCTGAATAGCCAATAGCCAATAGAAAATATATTTGTCTATGCAATAAGTACATAATAAAACAACGCAACCTCATTGAGTTTAGGTTTTATGATAAGTATATTATTATTAGTACAATCGGCGATAAAAACTTGTATCATGGACTAATAAAACAAGAAGAATATCAGTGTTGACGATTGAGCGCCCTCTATTGAATAGAACAAGCTATTTAGACCAGAGGTCTAAGCGCCGAACAAAATGGATGGAACTGAGATCTGATTCAAAATAACTCAACTTTCGTTCGTTAGATGTCGCTGCGGAACGCCAACTTCAAACCAGAGCTCTGATGCAGCGTGCGTCACAGAAATGAACGCAACCATATTAAATGTATGGAACGTCACGACTTACACAAATGTGAACCCGGTTTAAGCTTCGAACAAAATGGATAGAAATGAGACGTTAGTGTCGCCATCTAGGGCGCAATCTGTATTGTAAAGCATTTTTGCTTACCTTATCATTTGTATTTTTTCTTACGTAGAATTTTTAGGACTATTAAATAGCAATGAGGTTTGAATTAAAGGGTTAAGTTTTCATGATCATTATAGTAAAAAAACTAAGTGCTTAGCTATTTCGTGTGCCCTGTGCATGGGCGTCGCCAAGGGGGGCAGGCGGGGGCAGCTGCCCCCAAGAAAATATAATTGGTAAATAAAGGACCATGCGTCAAAATGGACTCAAAACCAACAAACATAAGAGTTGGGTTATTAAATAGATATTTAAATCTACTTCAATTTAATTCTATAGGCACCAAGTCGAATTCCATTGCAGAACTGAGATATTTGTATTTTAGTCGAAATGTCATCACTCCTATTACCTAGGCAATAGAGTCCACCGCTGAGCGAGCGCGGCGAATGGTTTGCCACGCTCGCAGCGATACGCAAACATCTACCCTGCAGCAATTTTCTTACTTGGACTCTATTGCCTAGGTAATAAGGGTTGCCTAGGTAAAATACAGATATCTCAGTTCTGCAATGGAATTCCGCTTGGTGCCCATAGAACGAAATGAAGTACATAGAAATACCTATCTAATGACCTAACTCTCAGCGGTGTTGATTTTGGGGCCAAGCTCCATACAAATTTGCCCATGGTCCTTTATGCCCCTCCCACCCCCGGGCCATCGACCATATAAAGTGCCCCTGCCCTAGCTCAGCAGCTGGCGACGCCTTGGCCCTGTGTAAATTGTTACTAAGGTCTAGGTGAAATACTTATGGCGTTATTCATAATCGCTTGTCAAATCTAATAAGACCTTGATAATTGTTTGTCCTTATCTGTCAAGTTGACATTTGTATTTGTTAGAAAGGGACAGAATTCAACGAAAGTTTTTCTTAGTTTTATGAATAAGGGGGTTAGGTAGTCGACACATTAAACTAAAAATTAACGACGAATTGTCAGTGTACATAGGTTGATTATACTCTCATTGGACTAATTGGCAAGATTTAAACTTCACTTAAAAAAACTTTCATTAAATAGTGAATAGTAATTATATGTAGATATAAGATAACTTATACAGATGTTTGGACGTAGAATGTTTGCTAGTGGTTTAATACAGTATTTTAATAGCTAATTTTAATTTTATCTTAATAAGTACACTTGCAGACGACGAATGTCAGTGTAAGTAGGTTGATGATTTTTTCATTGGACTAATTGGCAAAATTTAAACTTCACTTTAAAAAAAAAGGTCATTCACTAGTGAATAGTAATCTTATATCTAGATATAAGATTACTATTCACTACTAATATCTAGATATAAGATGACTTATACAGATGTTTTAACGTAGAATTTTTGCTAGTAGTTTAATACAGTATTTTTAATAACTAATTTTAATTTTATTTTAATAAGTACATTTGCAGACGATGAATTGTCAGTGTAAGTAGGTTGATGATTTTTTCATTGGACTAATTGGCAAGATTTAAACTTCACTTAAAGAACAAAAACTTTCATTCCCTAGTGAATCGTAATCTTATATCTAGATATAAGATTACTATTCACTACTTATATCTAGATATAAGATTACTTATACAGATGTTTTGATATAGAAAGTTTGCAGTTTACTAAAGTATTTTAAATAACTAATTTTAATTTTATTTAAATAAGTACGTTTGCATTGGTTGATACATAGGAGAGAATAAGTTTATAAGTTTTTGAAATAATGGCATATGGTTGAAATAATATCTATTTTATTAGATTTAGATATTATTGATAATGTATGGCGGACAATACATCTACTACATATATTGTAGTTTATTCTACTTAAGTGCTTATTTGAATGAATATTCTGGTTTATTTAATGATGATTTAGAACCTGATTGGGTATATTAGGTTTTTAAACCTTGATTATAATATATGCGTTAGTTTCTATTAAGTTTTAAGTTAAACTTGATAATGATTTACCTTTTAGGTTTTCAGACCTTTTGAAGTATACAGTTTAAACTTTTTTGTAAGTTAATTACGTTAAAATATATTAATAAAATGTGAGTTATATATTACACTTTTGAAAGGTAGGCAGGCAGCACAATATATGAATATGTAATGTTATCTTGTAATTTTAAACACTATAATCTATGAATCTAGTTTTCTTAAGTTTTTTTTTTATTGTGAACAATATTATAATCGATAATCATCATCGATTTTTACTTAACTATTAATTTTCAGATGCAGATGTTTATGATGTTAGTAATCAAAATGTACCAAGGTGGAAAGCTGTGTATTTTGAACTTTCAAGAAATAGATATAAAGTATAATTTCATTCTAGTATACATAGCTATATGTATTATTCAGTGCAGTGGTTTTTATAGTATATCTGAGGTAGAATTAGTTAATTATCTATATGTAAAGGATAAGGAAGGTTTACGCGACAGTTTAATCTATAATTTAACATGTCAACCAATGTTTTTCCCTAAGGAGGTCAATAGTTCGACCATGGTATATGTAATTAAGTTTCGTATAAACCTATTTTGTGGTTAAGGTAAAAGGTTATCTTTTAGGACGATAATTTGGTGTAATATCATTAGTCCACAGTAGCACAGATGGGAATAGGCGGGGACAAATGGGGATAATTTTAGTTTAATTTCACGGAATAAACAAATAAGATTAAGGTGATGGATGCTTGAATATTAGTCTTTAGTTTTGAAGTAGTTAATTACTATAATTACATATTAATTATAAGTTGATTTCAACTATTTTAGGCTTATTATATTTATAAGTGATTATAGAATTATTCTAACCCGATCGGTACGCTGACAGGTGTCATTTCAATACAATTTTGTGAGATTTGAAATTTTTAGGTTATAAATTATATGGAGATGACACCTGTCATCCATCGAGTGATAAATACTATAGTCAACTGGTCAGTTTGACTACGGACTTATTCTTCAGCGTTTTAGTTCACTGTTTTTTAAAGTTTTCGACCGAGAATTTTATAACGGTTCTTGTTGGATCTGGCTGTAATTGAATCGGTTAAAAACGACAGCATAACATAATTTTTAAATAAAGCAAATTAAATTACTTAAAGTACCTTCTTTTATTGAAAAAAAATCCTTTAATCAGAATCAGAATCAGAATCAGAAATTTATTGGTAAAATTCAACATTTTACATGTCATTTTTTCTTAACCTAGGTATAAATCGGAAAAAAAAACTAAAAATAATTTAATAATTCATTAAAATAATGGTTCAATGACCAAATAGGTACAATTATTATGCAATAGGCAGTTATTTATGTGAGTGGGTCAATGATATACCTAGTTCATTGAGTGATTTAATTTTCTCAAAAAATTCTTCAATGGTGTAACAAGCCATGAGTAACAAAATATTTTTCAGTTTATTTTTGAAAATTGCGTCAGATCGTGATTCTTTTATATCAGCTGGAAGAGAGTTGTAAATCTTGGGCCCCAAGACACTAAGTGATTTCCGAGCCCTAGCGAGTCTCCGAGATGGTACGACTAGCAGGTGCTGGCCACGCGTGGTCCGGCCAGGGGCGTGGTGCTGCGCGCGAGTCGGATGCGACGCAAGGCTCTGCCTAACGTGCAGGGCGGCTTCAAGAATGTAAACGCTGGGTAGGGTAAGTATTTTTAGTTCTTTAAAAAGATTCTGTGCTGGATGATCGTGAGGTTTTTTAGCCATTATTCGAATAGCCCGTTTTTGAGCTTTTAGAACCTTGTCGCGGTCAGCCGCCGTCGCCCAAAGGTCAACACCATAGATTAGGATGGAATGGAAGTACCCGTAATATGCCTTTTTTATGTTATCTAGGGACAGGGTTGGAGCAAGCCTCGACAGCGCATAGCACGCAGAGCTCAGTTTGGCGCAGGTGGCATCTATATGAGGCGACCACGTGAGACCCGAGTCGATTTTAAATCCAAGATATTTTACTTGATCCACTTGCGGTAAAAGTACGTTGTTAGATAAAATGTTAAGTTTATCGTTTTTTCTATTGCAAAGCTGAAAGTGGATCAGGTTCGTTTTTTCGACGTTGAGAAGCATGCCATTAGCCTGAAACCATGCTGATATTTTTTCAACTGCCTGATTTAGTTTTTGCTTTAAATTAGGTACACTGTCGGCGTTAACTATAATACAAGTGTCATCAGCGAACATTACATATTCAGGGTCAGGGCAAGCTGCCGTAATGTCATTCACAAGTAGTAAAAATAGGTAATTTCCCATTGTCGACCCCTGGGGCACGGCGCAGCCGGGTAGTGATTCAATTTTAGACCTAGTGTTAAACACGTATGTGCATTGCTTTCGGTTACATAAAAATGATGCGACCGCATCGAGAAAGCTGCCATCCATACCGTAGCGCGCCATCTTTTTGAGAAGTAGTTCGTGGTCGACCATTTCGAATGCGCGCGACAAGTCACAAAATATAGCTGCTACTTTTCGCCCTCGCTCGAGGTGGGTCATGACGCGCGCGATGACGTCACGCGCGGCATGCACCGTGGAGCGCCCGGCTTGGTAGGCATATTGCTGTTTGTTAAGGATGTTATTTGTAGTGAGGTGATCTATTATCCTCGTACTCAACAGGCGCTCGAAAACTTTAGAGACGATCGGTATTAAGGATATAGGTCTATAAAATTTTGCAAGATGCATCTCACCTTTACCCTTATAAATTGGCTGAACCCTTATATTTTTTAGAGAGTTCGGATAGGTTCCAGATTTAATACAATCGTTAAACAGGCTTAGCAATAAAGACACCAGGATTGGTGGTAAATAGTTAAGAATGTGAGTGGACATATCATTTATATCTTTCGATTCTTTTAATTTTATAGACCTTATGGTGTCCAAAATTTCGGCCAGTGTGAAAGGGTTACATTGAAATATGGGCGACTTACCCGAGAGATATTGTTCTAAATAGGCGAGTGCATCATTCACACTTGGCCCGGCACTGTTATCGTTGGCCGTTACGTAATAGTGGTTCAGCTGATCGGCCGCAGCGGCGGCGCGCGCGGCGGCGCAGTCTCCAAGCGACCGGCTCACGAGTACGTCCAGCGCGGTGCTCCCCGCGTTGTTGTTTTTGCAGGTCTCCAACGCAACGACACGCCAAACACAACGACGCACGTCATCAGCATTAGAAATAATGTTATTTATGAATTCATATCTAGTATTTTTTAATGCGGACGAATATCGTGCCTCAAGATGTAGTAATTTCGAAAATAACTCAGTGTCAGCCGGGCTCTGCGATAGCGTACATTTTGATTTACGAACTTGATAGCGCAATTGACGTATATGTTCATTGACCCACTCATTTACATGTTTTTTTATAGGGCATTTCTTTAACGGAAAATAGATGTCAAAATAATGTTTAATTACATTTAAGACCGACTCGATTTGTTGTGTAGGAGAAGCGTATTTAGCTAACATTTCGGTCCAATCATAAAAATCAAGACTAAGAGTAAAATTACTTATATTAGTTTTTGTGAACAATCGTTTAATAACACAAGTGTTCTTTTCGTTGCGGTGTTTTGTACTGCATACTACGGCTACACTTAGATGATCAGATACGTTTAAATTAGTGCATAATACATGATTTATTTCAGATTTAGTTAAATTGGTGTATATGTGATCTAAACAGGTTTTCGTTAAGTGCGTTATTCTAGTTGGCGAGTCAATTAGTTGCATCAAACCAAACTGTTTTAAAATGTTTTTTAAAGTCTTAGTGTTACTGTTATTTGATAGAAAATCAATGTTCATATCTCCCACAATTATCACCTTGTATCTTTTAAGGGAATTTAAATTACAAAGTACATTCAATTTAGAAAAAAATAAGGATACATCACCGCACGGAGGTCTGTAGATACACACGACAAGTAAATCCAAACCAACACACTCAATGCCGCAAACTTCAAAGTGGGTTTCCACGGATAGGTCAGTGATCTCTTTTCGCTCGATGGTAGTGACGCCTTGTTTCACGTAGATGCAGGAACCTCCACCTCGGCGTGAGGATCTCGAAAACTGTGCTCGAAGACAGTAGTTTAAAATGTTAACAGAGGCAATCTCAGTTGAACTAAGCCAGTGTTCTGTGAGGCATAGGATGTCTACAGTATTCTGTAGCTGTAGTTCGCATTCCAGCTTATAAGTTTTATTTTCTAGTCGGTTAATATTTTGGTGTAGGACAGTTATTTGAGAGTTAACTGCTGTTTTCTCAGAGTCGGTCGACGCGGTCATGTCCGGGAGACCTGGTAGACCTGGTCTCCCTGGGTCTGAGAAACGGCTGCCATTTTGAGACGCTAGTATTTAGCGGCCATACAGATGTTGAAAGGAAGTCTTCGTATACAGCGCTCGGAATTCCAATCTTAAAGGAATTATAGGTATCGCGTTTTGAAGGAATCTTCTCTGCCGTGTAGATGTAGCCATCTTTTATGCTCTTTAAATGACTAATGATGTTGTCGGATGTCGTATCTTTTTTGAAAAAGCATCCGTGCAGGTATTTTAGGACCTCTACTCCGCCAATGTTTGTATTTGTTGCAGTTCCTTTTATCGCTACTTGTTTATCGGTGCGCCAACGGCGGTTGTATTTTGGGAATTTCCATTCTTCAATAGGGGATTGCTCACCCTGTGTTAGGTTTATAGTTGAATCCGTATTTTTTTCACATTCTTGAGACTTCAGCTGATGGCAATCACTAATTATGAGAGCATTTGTTGTTGAAATCGAGTCGTTATTTTTTGAATCGTCAGTGGCGGTCGGTTTAGGCGAGGGCACTTGTTTCACCGGTTGCCTTATCTGCTCGGCACGCCGGACTGGTTTTGTGCCTGCTGCGAGTCTCTCTTTCGCTCGTGCGGCGGTTGCCCGCTGTGGGCGAGGAGGCTCGTGTGTGGGAGCAGGACGTCCAGTTGGAGTTGACGTACTAAGTGCCTTCTGGTTGATTGGTTCACTCACTGCACTTGCTACAATACCGGTTTGATTTGCTACAATACCGGTCTCACTATTTGTTACACGGACAACGGCTTTTAACTCGCGTAATTCATTACTAATTTCGTCAATTTTCTTAAAAATTTCACATATTTTTAGTTCGATAGGTTGTAACACACTATTAAGTAGGTTTTTGAGGTGTTTACTGTCGTTTGGCGACATTTTAAATTAATTTCTGAGAGCTACCAACTGTTGCGCTCGGCCGACCGCGCACGACTGATTAATATACCCACAACAGTAACTTCGCAGTGGGATAGCTTTGAAAAATGGCAAATATCCATTGACATATATCTAAGGATGGGCCCTGCGGGCAATAAGAATTGGGCGAGTCAGTGATGACATACACACGAATTCGAGCCAATCGTGCAGTCTAATGCCACAACGTGATTGGTTGATGAGTTCGCATCACGCGTGCGAATGGTTGGAACAACTAGTTGTTAGACTGCACGAATGGCTCGATTTCGTGAGTGACACCACTGAACTAGCACCATTCTTAGTGCCCGTAAAGGCCCATGCTTAGATATCAATGCAAATATGAAAAATTAAGCGTTTCTGAGCTGAACCATTTTATATTTAAGAGGGAATCCACGTGAACGCCCGTCCAAAAAGAGAAAACGTTTTTCTACTTCTTAATATTTTTAGTATGTTAGTGACACAATGAAAACTAGCTTCATAGGTTTCCTATTTTTTTCAAAATTGCACAACAAAAACAATTTTTTAAAGCGAAACCTATAAACCTAGAATACATTATGCTGAAGCGATCGACATAAAAATCAAAGTGAAGAAAGAAAGTGAAAGTGAGTGAGTGTGAAGATTTAGTGGAAAACGTTTTCTCCCGAAATGGAATTTCATAGAAAACATACCGTTATTTCGCTAAGATCGCAAAGCTATTCTTCCCTCGTAAGTAATACCTACGCTACTGCAACGCTTACCAAGGCGTACTTACTGTTGCTGCAGTACAAAGTGCTGCTTCTACTTTGTACATATTTGGGTCATAATTCTTTTCGTTGTCTTGTTTCTGACCACTCTGTCACGCGTGCATTTTTTTTTCTATCATATAAATTAAAAAAGTCGCGTGCTATGGCATATCTTTCTAGCTGTAGATTATAAATTATACGAGAAAAATTAAAAACTAAATTTCATGTCATACAAAAAGCTACACCCCGTCAAATTTTTTGGGGACAAAAAAAGACAACAAAAAGAGTTTAGACCTATTTTCCTTTTTCGAAATTAACCCGCTTTCGATTTATATACATGGTGGCCAAAAAATATGTGCATTCCCGTTGCCAGTGAGGTTTTTGGCTTATACTGAGCAACTAAAGGTTGGTCCCATAGTAAAAGTTGCTCAGTATAAGCCAAAAACCTCCCTGGCAACGGGAATGCACATATTTTGGCCACCTTGTATACATAGACAAAGGAATACTAAGGGCTCATTTAGACGGACAACTCACATTCGAGTTTCATTAGATTGCGGCATTTGATGGGGCGGCCGAATAGGGAATATTACGCGAAACTGCGTAGAGAGCGCCACTACCACAATCCATCATAATCTGAGGGTCTACCGCGAAACAAGAAAATCTAAATTTTGTTTCTAACCTCGCTATCACTCTTGCATATTCGAGCGAGAAGAGGCAGATAACTAAATTTCGTTTTTCGCGTTTCCCGGTAGGCCCTTTGTAAACAAACCGTCTTGATGCATCAATGTCATATTTTATTATCTGTGAAAACTTGTCAAAAAAGTTTAAGGCGCAGTATGTATAAGTTACTCTATGGTTTATGAAAGGTGCTAGTGCTGCACTCTGGCGGCAGACCATTGCAGTAATACTCCCGGCAGACCATTGCAGTAATATTGGTTGTAACCTCAATAGTCCGCAATGAAATAAGCGAGTTCACGCGCTGCCGAAGGGCTCATTTAGACTGCGCGCGAATTCGCATGCGATTTTAGTTACATTGCGGACTATTGAGGTTACAACCAATTCGGCGACCGATCAAATACCGCAATGTAACGAAACTCGCATGCGAGTTCTCGCACCGTGTAAATGAGCCCTAAATCAGCCCTAGGCTAGGTTCACACGGCATGAATTTTTCTCGTATACCGTATATGGGATTTTATAGAATACCGTATTGACAGCAAAATTGTATGGCAAATTACAAAATCGTTCACATGGCGTCTATGCGGGAAAGCCGTCTAGCCGTGTGCTAGCCTAAGACATAAAGTACAGTAAAATTTTGTAGCCGCAAAATACGGCCAAAGTAAATTGGGAAGTACAGCGCACTAGCATAAGTAATAGCAAACATACCTTGATTGAATAAGATGTGTAAAATCTAAGACAATTTCGTGCTTCGAATTTACCAGGTAAACGAGATGGCGCTGTACATTTTGCCGTAACTCTGACTGTCAAACGTTGACGTTTGACAATTCAGTGACCGCAAAACGTATGGCGCAGTACAGCGCCATCTGTTGTGTATGTCAAACTAGGGGGCACGTTATTTTCTTAGACTTTACCTCTCTATTACAATCAATTATCTTTGGTAATAGTACTATCGTACAAAAAAGAAACTTCCTACAAAACCGAAGTTTGACAGCGATTCAGGGACAAATCATGCTGTCCCTTTCGAATGTATGGCACTATCCCTATCGGTTATTTAGGCTTGTTTATTTATTTATTAAATAAATAAATAAAATAAATAAATTAATTTAGGCTTGTCAAAATTCAAGTAATTATCTGTGGTTGTGCACGCAAAGGGACGTCAACGCAAGGTTCTTTTTGAGGTACAGAACCCAAAAAAGCTTGAAATTTTACATTCCTTGTAATTAATGTGATGATGTCAGTGGTTTATACACGATAGGCTCTTTTCATCTCAGCATTTCGACGGTTGAGGTTTCATACCTGGTAAATATATAAATGTACACAATGTGTGGGTACAGAGTGCTCTAAGAGAGCTCATCAGTCTCTGTCGTATATATCTCACTAAGTACTTGAATCTCCACTACGAGATCTCAATGGATAAATCTCACTACACACGTCATACCCAGGTGGGTATAAGTAGGTACTTATTTACAATTTTTTTGCCATTTAAATTTTACTGGAATCCACTTTATGTGATTGATTTTAAGTCTATTTGTTCCAACGCACACTGACGAGATTTTTACAAGGAAGCTATATTTTATTACGTCTACTCACTTTGCTTACCAGCTTCGAGAACCGGCATCAGAGAGATCTGTGTTTCAACGGCACTTTTATAGAATTCGAGGCCATACACGTAACTGGTTTGTATGAGACGACTGCTAGGTTAAATACAATAACAGCAGTTTGGATCCAGAAGCGGCATTTCAACAAAAAAACTGGTCCTAATTTGATATTGATTAATCATTATTCTCGGTCCGATAAGCGAGGTTTGGACTAGCAAGAACTTGAATGCAGTGCTTATTACATTGCGGTATCTAACAATAAAACTTTAGAATGCAGTTGACCTTAGTAGTCGGCAATGTAGGTAACTTAAATTGAACACACCTTTTTCCTTGTTCTTCGTTCTTCGTTAGTTTACGCCTCGCTTTAGGGTAGAGGTGATCCCATGGTCCTGATCGGCGAATGGCGCATAGATTAGATGCCCTTCGACACGTTACCGTACTTTCCCATGTCAATTTACTACCCAATCAATCTGCTTTTGGACTAACTTTGGATTAAATGTATAATTAATTTTATTTTTCTTTTCCTTTTGTAAGAATTCGACATGTTTTCTGAAAGAGTTACGCATTTGTATGATTTGATCAAATTTATATAAAGAAAAGTAGCTATACTGTATGTAATTTTTTTTTCTTTTTTAATGCATGTTAATTATAAGATGTAATGTTTTGAAAAGATGTGTCCCGCCGAGTTTCTTGCCGGTCCATATTGAGATACCCTTAATTGGAGGACCAATTGAGGGGGGATTTAAATCAGAGGTAGGGTGGTAGGGTTAGAGCCGGTGTAGCTTTATTTGACGTTCATTATCTTATCTTTATCTTATCTTTAAATGGTCGGACAAAGGGGGGCAACCGAATTGCTTATCAAGCAGAGGTGTGTGCACTTGTACAGTCAAAGTTTAAAATACCGATACGGATAAATGGCACGGTGAAACCGTCATCTATTCGCTATGTGCACGACTATGACGCAACCTAGTGTCCGCAGGTCTAGGGGAAAACGTCAATTCACTACATCTTATAAAACGACTCCAAAACTAAAAACTACTGAACGGATTTTCATACGACTTTCATCTATCAATAGAGTGATTCTTGAGGAAGCTTAGGTATATAACTTGTTAGGGTTTTGTGTAAATTGGTTGAAATATAACGATGTTGTCGGAAAAATCACGCTGGCTAGGAGCTTTAATCGAAAACGCTACCTAATCCTTTTGACCTATAACAACACAATGCATGGTGGGGTTGTTTCTCATTCATAGGTCTACAAAAAAGTCCGCGATGTTAAATGTATACCTTTTAAGGATAACTTACTATACCCATTCTTAACTTCTAGAAAAAGATTACGTAATATGTGGCATTTGCAAAACTATTTACATGGATACATTGTTAGCAATTATCATTTCGAGCCATATAACTTGTACGAAATGTTAAAGACGTTATCCGCAGTTAGTTCTAATTTTTACGCACTTTGCACGGTCCAATTGCCACCTAAAGGTGGCGACTGCTTCATTCGGGGTCGTGAACGGTCAAAAGCGATTCACTTTGTACAATTTCACTGATCTTAAATGTTCTCTGATCGTTTCGGACCCTATACTTTCAAAGGCAATATTAAAACAAAATCAAGTTTTACTAGTTCAAATGCCGCAGTGGGTTGCGAGAAAAATGGCCGACATGGCGGCTTGTTAATGTTAGCCATCAAGGAAGATTCCGCGTATCTCACGTCTAAATGTCGGGAACACGTGCAAAAACTGTTTTCAAATACTGGTGGAAATGTTCAGATAAATAAAAAGTTATGATATGACACTAGTCAACCGGCATTTGAACTTATTGTATGTGAAATAAAATTATATAAAAGGATTATATCGTGTATACTGAATTTAAAATACATCCCAACGTTTTGGACGTTTACAGCTTTCGTGGTTAACGGGAGACTGACTGAAAATATATGTTCGAGACATATGTAAATAAGTTGTAGGCAAAAAAATCATTTTTGTTACAAGTACCGTTGACTGTAATTTTCTTACCACAAGTAACTATTTAATACTCACGGGCAGTTCTAAAAACCCCAACGACAATAATTTGCGTTGTTTCATCACAGAGTTCCTAGGGCCACCTCCTGCCTCCATTATCAGATCAGCTACGTGGTGCCATAATATTGCGTTGTCATCCGACTTTCATACAAATTACAAATTTTCAAGTCAATCGGAAATCGGCAAGTGGATAAAATTTCACATACATACATACTAACAGGGCAAGTTAAATAATGATTGTAATATACCTAGATTCGAGGGTTCGAAACGTCGGGACCACGATATACGTAACCCTAACAGTAAGTTTGAATAAATAGCGTCTTACACTACAAATAGGGAGAAATCTGAAAACTATACATTTGTAAAAAATAAAAATAAAGTTACTTTTGAACGGAACCCTCGGTGGGCGAGTCCGTCTCTTACCTGTCCGGTTTTTTGTAATATTGGTCTCGTAATTCCTAACAACTTTCATTTGGATGAAACACAATGTATGCTGGTCTAGTCTGGTGGTCAGAAATATCTGAACATCCACTCCGATAAATCTGATGGCCACTGTACCAAAACTAGACGGTAGCTATAACAAAGCATCTACTATTAAGTTGTTAAACCGCTTTGTCCAGATATTTGTGAACAATTTAGCCGACTGATGTCGACTGTATATTCCCTTTCAATTGTTTTAGGCTGTCTGCTGGTAATTGTCACTTCTGTTTTATAGATAGATTTCCCCCGAAACCGATATCCAAGGAGGTCAGACGCTATCGTCTTTTCACTGGACAAATTGTTGGAACATTAATCAAGTTTTTGCGAGCTTATCTGAATAGAATGATCGATAGCGGGGCTTGGGCTGTAGCTCTGCTACAGTTGTGTATTAGGAGTAAAATAAGGCTGACGTAGCGAGATATACTACATTGCTATAGAGGCCGGGAAACGAAGGAATGCAGGCCAAGGAAGAAATCAGAAATCATAGCATTTATTCGTGATAAACTATGACATACAAAAGTATAACAACATAACAAAAGAAAGAAACATAGAATAAATAAATAGTTTACCGCGAAATGGTCCCGCCTCAGCAATCTCAGCATAAATGCTAACTCAAAAGTCAGCGCTGATCTTACGGCGAGACCATTTGTGGGTCACGAACGCAGCTGTACGACACGGCATAAAACTGAATGCGGCTTTGCGGCGGCGAAAGGGCGGCGATCAACGCCATCTAGTCTACAAGTATCAAAATTTGAAAATATATTTCATGAAATGATCAATTAAAAAGCGCTGGTGGCCTAGCGTTAAGAGCGTGCGACTTGCAATCTGGAGGTCGCGGGTTCAAACCCCGGCTCGTACCAATGAGTTTTTCGGAACTTATGTACGAAATATCATTTGATATTTACCAGTCGCTTTTCGGTAAAGAAAAACATGAAGAAACTGGACTAATCCCAATAATCCCTGTGGGTTGGAAGGTCAGATGGCAGTCGTTTTCATAAAAACTGGTGCCTACGCCAATTCTCGGGATTAGTTGCCAAGCGGACCCCAGGCTCCTATGAGCCGTGGCAAAATGACGGGATAACGCAAGGAAGAAGGTTTCATAAAATGATCAAACTCTATGTTGTGACACCGATATCAACACCACAATTAGTCAATATGGTAATTTCTGTTCTTGGGTTTGAATCTGTGTTTCGGATCTCTTTCCTCTACTCTTCTATAATTATTTATTTTTCTATGTATCAGTAGTTACTAGAGATGCAACGAATAGTGGCTTGGCCGAATATCGATATCCGTCGGAGCTATCGGCCGAATAGCCGAATATTCGGCTAGAAGTTTTACCTAAAATGAAGTAAATTCTAACACGCGCGTGCGTGCGGTGCGCAATTTGCAACTTGTTTCTCGCTGTAGGCAGTCTTTGATATAAATTGGGCTTATTCTGCACGCAGTGTGTATTGAATTGCGAACATTGCGGTGCGTTAGTTTTCGTCGTGTGTGTAAAAAATATATTTTGTATTATTTATCTCCTGTTTTTGTACTATCTATGAATATAAGGCTAGTCTGAAAGGTTATACTGATCTTAATAATTTATTACTTGTAGTTTGTTACTTTTTTACTCCTCGTTTACCGTTATCTACGTGTTAACGTACTATTCGGTATCTGGCCGAATACTATGCCACTATTCGGTAATCGGCCGCATAGTGAAATTGTGACCGAATAGGCCGTATACCGAATAGTGGCCGAATATTCATTGCATCTCTAGTTACATTACTTCAATAAAATTACAGCACAAGTTAATACCTTTTTTGCAGTCAATTGAAATGTAAAAATGATTTATTGGTATCGAATCAATTCAACATCATTATCTAGATACTTAACCAAACAAACCTATTAGAACGATCGAGCTATCAGAAGCAGATATGACTATCGCCCAAAACCAGCTTAAATTTGATCCCCGATTACACATAACTGTAAAGGATCTACAGGTCAAAGTATATTGGATATTCTGACTAAATTAAACCAATGTAATAGTAGCACTGCATGTCATGAACGATCTAATTTACGAACGAAAGTTATTTCCAAAACGATACAACTCCAAAAAGTAAGATGATGGAATTGCGACCGAACGATCTCGGTTTAAGGTTTATATTTAAGTAGCGTTGGAAATGAATAATCAGTTGGGTCTATAGAAAGCCCGCATCCAATCAAGTCGTTAGACTGGATGGTGAGTGATCGGTTATATTTTGAAGGTGCCTCTGCAATTATTTTTAGTTGATTTAGGGAAATTGGTGATTTTGCTAGCTTGATTTAATTTCAAAACACCATTATGGTACAAATCTTAAGAGGAAATACTTACCAGTTGAGCTCCTTCTCAGTTTTGAGAATTTTAGGTAAATATCTAAGCTGACGGGGACGGTTTTCCTCCTCCAAAACTTAACCAATCTTAACGATCTTGAAAAGTCGCTCGTGCTAATTGGTGCATGCGAAATTTAGTTTAGTAAAACATTTTCTGCCAACAAACTGGTGCAGTTTGGCAGATTAGTAATTTAAGGCTTTTTGTAATCGTCTTTTGATTCAAATAAATTAAATAAAACTGGGCAAGTGCGAGTCGCGAGTCCGACTCGCACTTGCCCGGTTTTATTTACGAAGGGTTCCGTACCATTATTTATAAAAACGGCAAAAAAAATTACGTTTGTTGTATTGGAGCCCCCCTTACATATTTATTTTATTCTGTTTTTAGTATTTGTTGTTATAGCGGCAACAGAAATATATCATCTGTGAAAATTTCAGCTATCACGGTTCCTGAGATACAGCCTGGTGACAGACGGACGGACGGACGGATGGACAGCGAAGTCTCAGTAATAGGGTCCCGTTTGACCCTTTGGGTATGGAACCCTAAAAAAAATTTTAAGTTGTGCGTGAGATGCGCACATCACCAGGACGAACGTCAAGGTCGTGTCAAAACGAGTTCGAAACCATAACAAATTATTAAATCCGAGTTCAACTCCTTGCCTACATCAAAGAAGGAACACGGCTACGAGTATAACCGCGAAAATCGAAGTTCCATCAATTGCTTGCATTTTTCTCTATCACTCTAATTACGTCTTAGTGAGAGTAAAAGAGAAAGATCCCCGACATCAAGTGGGTATACGATAAAACAGTAAGGCTACCTCCACACAGACAGACGGCTTGCGTAGCGGCTAGACCCTAGTGCCTTGCATTCTAAGTCTTAGGGCTTACGGCAATATTAGTGATCGCGGCCGGAAAAATATCCCACTTTGTCGCTTGCAATAAGGACGCCTTGACAATAGGTTATTCTTATAAAGATACAAACAAATCTCGTCCTTATAGCAAGCGACAATATGGGACTTTTTGCCGGCTGCGGTCACATTTACATCGGAAGCTGCATTTTATGCAGAAAGCAAGCCGTCTTGTCTAGTGATATTAGGGACAAATATGAATGATTTCATCCAAGGAAACAATTAGAAATTAGACTGCTTAGTTGTTATTTTCATTAGAAGGAAAAAAAATAGGTAGAAAATTTCACAATAGCCATAATATTCGGCCGACATCGTTAATTTCTTAAATGTTATATATTTTTTTCGATTACAGGTGTCACTACGAATTGTTTGATAGCCCATTCACTAAAACCGGTGCAGCCGTTTTGTGTCTATTTTTATTTTGCAGCCGCCATTTTGGAAAAAATCCGCCATCTTGAATGCCAGTGGATGAAATTGTCGTTTGCTCGGATAAAATCCCACAGAGAGAGTCCCACATATCTCCCCAAAATTGGCAAGGGAGTAGCCAGCCAGTGAACCAGGGTGGAACATTGCCTACCTGCCTACGCCCATGAAAATGGGTCCACCTCAGGCCAGAGGGACGATGCGTAAAAGTATTCCCACACCGAAAAAAAGGCTCTAGACGCTAAACAAGCCGCCTGTCTGTGCGGTCGTAGCTTAACATCTCTCACGAAACTTGCTAAGTGTTATTGACATTGATGGATTTAAGAAGAAATTTGATACATGCCCAAATTGCGTAGAAATATGAATGTTTCTTTCTAAATAAGTAGACCTAGTACACTGTAGTGAATAAGTATCTTGGTATTCATTGTTATTTTTTACAATACGCAGGTGCATGGGTATTTACGAGTATATATTTATATTTTACCATTCCTCCTTTAATATTATAAACGCGAAAGTAACTTTGTCTGTTAACCGATTTAGACGATACTTGGTATAGTATAGAGATAATTTGAGGCATGAAAAAGGACATAGAATAGATTTTATTATCATGATTTTTACACGCATACCAAGTCGCGGACAGTAGCTAGTTTTATATTGTTTACTTTAACTTCCCCGATCACGGCGATCACCTAACTCCCAAGTTTAAACTCCTTTTTAATTTTTTTTTTAATTAGTTTATGATACGATTACACATGCCTATTGATCTGACTGTACAGTTGCCATCAAATGCTTATATCGGAGAGGGCGGTCCATATTGTATATTTGATGACAACCTGTACAATTCGAACATATTTAATTCCAAATGTGAAAAATAAATCTGTTTCGGGCAATCATGTATGATGTGGTGTATGGTCTGCACTGGGGCTTCGCAGTCGCGTGCTGGTGAGTCTCATTAACCAATTAAACAAAATAAATAGTCCGCATTCTATTTCAAGGGCGTAGCCAGCCGGTGAACTAGTTGCAGACGTAGCGTAGGATTGTATGTACAATTTGAGCTCCAGGGGGGGCAGCTGCCCCCTCTCCCCTGCCTGTACCTGCCTACGGTTTGCAATACGGATAGTCGCTTTAGGCGGTTGAATAAGTTTCACCGGACAAAACAATAGGCGGGTCCACACAGAGCGAGCATACGCGTGAGGCAATTTCCTCACGCACAAACCAGCCAGTGTAGACGTGCCTCGGCCAATGCGACGCGCGAGTTTTCCTAGCCTGAGCAAGAACATACATCACACTACACACTACACACACACACACACACACACACACACACACACACACTACACTTGCTGAGTCTTGCTTGCTTGCTGTTTTTGTGCGTGAGGAAATTGCCTCGCGCGTATACTCGCTCTGTGTGGACCTGGACCCGCCTAATGGAGGTCGTTTAAAGAGTATTGAGTTTAGTGTAAATTAGCTTTAAGATTAAAATGATTATAATTATGATTATGAGTCTCACATATTTCAAATTAATAACAAGCTATACCGTACTAGGATGATTCTACATTTTGAGCAGTAACAATTATCAATTATGTAGCTATTCTGAGCGCTACCAAGTTAATTAACTTCGTGGAAACTAATATGCATCCTGGAAGTCAGAGTGAAAGTTTTGAGGCAAAATATTGGAATATTGCTCGACAACTTATGCTTGAAAACTATGTATGTATCAAACAACCTATTTAAATATATCTAGTGATGTATGAAGGTAGGGACCTAATACCTATAGCGTTCCGGCATCTCATTGCTAATGGACCTGAAATTCGGTCAAGTGTCCGTTAAACTGCCGTCGCGGGGTATGGAAATTCCATTCGGTGTGATAACTGATAACCGCGTTAAAATCTGGACATCGCTCTTGGTCTAACCTTATTCCCGTACGGTCTAAGTCCCACCGTTTGGAGAGGAAATTAATGATGCGGTCCCATCCTAAAGTGATTCAAATTGGTACACATTACCCCATAATGAGGTAATGTGTGTACCTATTATATTTGCAGGAATTTGTGGGCAACAATTAGAAGGGTTGGGGCGATTTGCGAAATCGTTAATTTTAATCTTGCTAATGAGTGTGTGTAGCGTATGAGTGGGAGATTGATGAGCTGGCTATTTTGTGGGCTCATTGGAATCAGGGTAGGTCGCATCAGCAATTTTAATATTCTATACAAAGACACGCGCGTATTATGAAGCGTTATTTAGCCTACCTAGCGCCTAGCGTACCTGCAATCATTTACGGGCTGATAATATAGATTACATCGAGCAACTTTTATATATACTCTCCAGGCCGGTTTCGACCACGGCGACTGTTTCAGCTCCGTCGAATACGTTCGTGTGCTCGCAAGTGGCTCGCGTAGCCGATTTTATTAGCGAAGACCCGTGCACACGACGGGCAAGAAAGCACACCATTCACGTAATTGTACGTAATAGCCGCTGGTGGGCGGGCTTTCAGCTCATCCCGTCTGACATCGAGTTCCACAAGTCGACGGGATTCAAAATCATTTGTTTGCTTAACTACGAAAGATCTCCACACAGGGCGGTCGGCCGCCTGCTTCTCCCACAGAAACGGGTCAATGTTGCAGCTCTTCATCGAGCAACTTTTACTATAGGACCAACCCAGAAATAGCGAAAAAAAAAACACTCCCTTAGAAAATGTCAAGGTCAGAGAGCCAAAATGTATGAGTCAGCCATTTTTTGTGATTTCGGGGTTGGTCCCATAGTAAAAGTTGCTCAGTATGACCTATATATTCACCCCGTAAATTATTGTAGGTGACTGAGCAATGCTGAGCCGAACGAACCCGAGAATGATCGAAAGGAGGAGTGTCGCCCCACTGACGTTTCTCGCGGCTTTATACGAGTATGAAGGCTGTCGGTCTTCCCACGAAAATTGGCATTCAAAGTCATGAGTTCAAAAAGAAGTTAGCGAAATTATTCCACAGTACGCCTCTGAGCCCTCATCTTTTGGTGTATGAGGACAAAGAAACCCCCAAAATTATTACTTTTGTGTGTTTTTAGGGTTCTGTGCCTCGAAAGGAAAATATGGAACCCTTATAATAGTGGCTTATAGGATCACTCGTACGTTTAAAGATGTAGATGTTTTACGAGGCGGCCGTCTTGCGAACTTGTCGTTTTTATACGAAGTCATTCATAAAGACGCTGCTCTGTGGTCGTTTTACTACCATGTTATTTTGACGACCTGCCTGGCCTAGTGGGTAGTGACTCTGCCTATGAAGCCGATGAATCGAATCCAGGTAAGGGCATTTATTTGTGTGATGAGCACATATATTTGTTCCTGAGGTATGGGTGTTTTCTATGTATATAAGTAAGTATGTAACTATATCGTCGCACAGTACCTATAGTGTCAAGCTTTGCTTAGTTTGAGTCATGGGTGTTTTCTATGTAGTCATCTCTCTCTATCACTCATCCATATTAGTGTGAATGTGACAGTTGCGTTTCGGTCGCCAGAGCGTGAAAGATAGGTACGTTGGCTACGCGGGCTGTACCTAATTGAGATAAAAAGTAAAGACCCGCGTGATGGCCGTATCTTCCGACGTATGTTTCGCGCGGCGCGCTAATTTATTTCATTTCTCATGCTCTGAAAGTAAGTCATTGTTGTTCTATGAAGTGGGCAGAAAGTGATACGTTTCTGCTCTTGAGCATTTTATATGCCTAGTATGTTTTTTCATTACATCAGAGAATTTACATGTTAAAACTAACACTAACAGTGTACACGTAAAACAACAAATAGCAACAAGAAATATTATAGTTGATTCACCTAGATATATTATTATAAAATTCCATTCGTGTTCCTTTTGCCCAAGTCTTCCTTTAACGCAATTGACCTTATAAATTTTTCATTTCGTACAAAAATTCATTTGTTCCGTAATTTCATTTCCAGCACTCCATTTCCGTTTAATTACAAAGTTAAAACTCTTGATTAAAAACAAACAGTAAGCCTTATGACATTTCTTTTTTAAGAGCCGACATT